>NC_065547.1:4167104-4188845 GCF_022605725.1 Anthonomus grandis grandis
ACACATCTCGTGAGAGTTATTTAAAGACGAAAAGAGTTAACACCGATTGTTTAGAGAATTTTTTCGGGTCCATCCGACAACAGAGCGGAAATGTTGTAAATCCTACGCCAATACAATTTAAAAGGGCTTTTCGGAAATTATTTTGTCAAAGTTTTTTCACTCTAACTATATGAATTGCGAGGAAGATTTTGATAAAAATTTATTGGACATAAAATCGACAAATACAACCGATGTATTTACCGTGCATCCAAATGATAAACCTGTAAAGGCCTTGGTCCTCCCACATTACAGTTATAGAAAAGAAAACATAGTTACCGAAAATGCATTTAGTTACGTGTGTGGGTAATTATTAAAAAAATCTTTGGAAGTTCACACATGTAAGTGTTGCATTGATTTTGGAAGAAACTGCGTAAGTTCAAATATTAATAACATGCTTATTAATTTTAAAGCTTTCGATAAAGAAATAAATGTGTCTGGAGGCTTACAAACCCCTCCCAAAGAGTTCGTTCACTATATTTTTCAGTTAGAATCTTCTTTTAGTGAAAACTGATAAAATTTGCAATAAAATAGGAATTGCCAATTATTTATATAAACTAGTTGAACACATAGATTTTCAACATCCTTGTAAACATTTCCCAATAGAATATCTTAAAAAGTTGTTTATAAGTTTAAAAATATTTTATACCTTAAAATATAATAATAGATGTTTTAAAGTCAAAAACACAAAAAAAACATCAGCAGTGAGAAAATTAAAAATTTTACGTCATGTATAAACTTTTTATTTATTAAAAAAAAAATCTAAAAAAACAAATGTGGTGTTGTGTGTTAAAAAAAGTTAAATTTGTAAGTATTTATACATATGTATAGGGTATTTGGCCGATGGTGTGCCAAACTTCAAGCTAAAGAATTTTAAAGATTATAAGAGGCCTCATCACTCTTAATAAAGTTTGGCACACCGTCTGCCAAGCACTATATATGTAAGTACATACACTATTTATTTTATAATATTTACATACTGGCATACTGTACCCAACTTATGTATATTTATGTGATATTATGTATAGACTTAATTTGTACCTATATTTAACCAACAAAAATAATTTTTTTCGATTAAGAAGATTCGAAAAGCCGATGATACCTACTCTTAAATGTGTTGTGTTTAAAATATACGAGAAAACATACCTGCGTATAAACCTTCCAGCTAAAATTTAATTTAAAAATGCCTACCTATGTACATATGTATATGTATATTGTTAACATATTAACATCACACAACTAGCAGACTTTTTCTCAGCTAGTGCCTTACTAAAGGCAAATATTATTTACCATTATCATAAAACAACTAACACAAAAATTCCATTCCAAAACAAATTAAAAGTATACTAACCTACATTTCTATCGTGTATCAAAACCGTCAAATAACAATTTTTATAAAAATAATAATTATTATAATTATTCTAAAAAGCAAGGACCAATATAAGCCTTAACAAAAAAAAAATCCTATTTCAAATGTAACTAAAATTTGTAGTTTGCTCCCGTATTATATGAATATAACCATTTTGATTTTAAAAATAAAAGCACTTCGTTCAGTGTATGCGTTTACTACAACTTTACGAGATATCTCAGTGTATTTGCGCCGGGTGCATCTGTCAGTTGGGCTTATAAAAAACTGGTTCACGGATATCAAAGGAGCCGACGCAAGCCTTCGCTTCTGTGAGATCGTTTATTCTGTGGCTTAGCTATGGACAATCTGTATTACGATCGACACCTTACGCAGATTAGTTTTTCAATATGCCGAAATTAACAATATTCGTAATCGATTTAACAAAGTTTCTAAGATGGCAGGACGCAATTGGGTTGCAGAATTCCTGAAAAGACACCAGCAATTGGGGCTACGCCAGTCAACGCCTACAAGTCTTGCCAGAGCGATAGGATTTAATAAGGCTCAAGTGGATAGATTTTTCATAAATATAAATCTGCTTTATGAAAAATATAAATTTGATGCTATACTCTATTTCAGAAGTGTATAGAGCAATAAACTGGGGAATTCCGTTCTGTTTGGCTACATTTCGTGGTAGTTCATAGGCGCAGGTACTTATAATATTTATGAATTTAATTTTCACGGATTAAATGCCTTTATTTTGAAAGAGATTAAATACTTAATAAATACTTTTAATCCTTTTGTATAGGTACCTATCTTTTAACGCTTTGTAACATGCAAAAATGGGGTCAGGTAATATATACAGACTATAAATACTTTTAAATCATATTTTAAACGTTAGTAGTCACTGCTACGCTGTAGTGTAATCACAATATTATTATCCCAATATTTAAAAAATGGAGGTATTCAGTCCAACGAAAAGATGTACTAAAAATTCTCCACTATCGCTGAGTGAAAAAGTTATTATTTTAAATATACATGATTGCATAAAACACGATTACCCTAGTTTTACTGTGCAAGAAATTGTTGGAAAATGTTCTCGAATGAGTGGAATTGGAAAGTCCACCATTTTCAAATTGTTGCGGGAAAGAAAAGTAGCAGGTCAAGTGGAATCTCCCAAGCAAAAGCCAGGACGACCTACAAAAGTCCTTGATGAAAATGCTAAATGTATAATTCGAAGAAAAGTTCACTCTTTTTATTTTAAAAAGGAAATACCCACCCTAGACAAAATTTTAATGGAGCTTGGCCGAGATGACAGTATTCCGTTGATAAGTAGAAAACTTTTATGGAAAACTTTAAAAAATATGGATTTTGCCTGGGAAAAGCATAACCGCAAAGCACTTTTACTGGAGAGCGACGAAATTGTTTGTTGGAGACGACAATACTTGAGAAGTATCAAGCAGTACCGCAGGGAGCCAAAGAAAGTTTTTTATCTTGATGAGACGTGGATTAACGAAGGTTATATAGTCCAAAAAATGTGGCAAGACAAAAATATAACCAGTGCTCGCCAAGCTTTCATAGAAGGCCTGTCTACGGGTATTAAAGTACCTTCGGGAAAAGGAAAAAGACTTATAATCACACATATTGGAAGCGAAGAGGGATTTTTAAAAGAAGGTCTGCTAACCTTTGAGTCGACTCGCACAGGAGATTACCATGAAGACATGAACTCAGACCTTTTCGAGGACTATTTTGGTGAAATGATAAAATTTCTTCCGGCTAATTCGGTGGTGGTTATGGATAACGCAAGCTATCATTCACGGCGAATAGAGAAGACGCCAACTTCAAGTTGGAGAAAGCAAGAAATTATCGATTGGCTGACTGCAAAAGGTATTGCGTTTGAAGCAAATTTGATAAAAAAAGAACTGCTGGCAATAGCAAACTTACACAAAACTCGTTTCATGAAATACGCCGTGGAAGATATAGCCGAAAAATATAATATAACTGTACTGCGCTTACCGCCATATCATTGCGAACTAAATCCTATAGAACTGATATGGGCGCAGGTAAAAGGATTTGTAGCAAGACAAAACACGACTTTTAAAATGAAAGATGTTAAGCTACTGTTTGATCAAGCCATTACGGAAGCGACACCAGAGAATTGGCGAAAAGCAGTCCAGCATGTAATTAAGCAAGAGGACAAAATGTGGGATCTTGACAACCTCATCGATCAGACAGTCGATCCTTTAATTATAATGTCAAGAGGTGATGACAGTACGTCAGATGACGAAGAAGACTACAATCTATTATAATTTAAAATTGTTATACACTGTTCAAAAAGTGCCAGATCCAAAAGTGACATTTTCAACTGTTTTACTCTACATATTATGTTCAATAAATTTGTGAAAAAAATATATTATTCCATTTAAACAAAAGTAACTTTCTAAAATAAAATAGCATTTAAGTACATTAATTATAAGGTAAAAAACAAGTCCCAGTTGCACGCCTTTGGCGAACCGTTTTCAATGTTTATCAGTGGGTAACAATGGGCAAAACTCATAAATTGACCCAAAACCGGGTGGCACTACCTGCAATCAACGAAAAGAAAGAATTTTACATTGAAACTAATACCCAACTAAGGTAGTGGCATAAAATATTGGTGGATCACCAGGTACCACTTTTGCATACCTAATGAGGTTTTATTGCTCTACACACTTCTGAAATAGAGTATAGTCGTGTTTACAACATGGATGAAACTGGGATTAGCACAGTTCCAAAGAAAACACCTAGAGTAGTGTCAGCAAAGGGCAAAAAAGTAGTAGGTGAGGTTGTATCTGCAGAAAGAGGCATAACAGTAACAGCGATATGTTGCATGAGCGCTACTGGTCAATATGTGCCTCCCGCCTTTATTTTTCCCCAGGAAAAGGATGAAAGGTGAACTTCTTGATGCAGGGCCAACTGGCTGTGTTGGTATGGTATCCGACTCAGGATATATAAACACAGACTTGTTTAGGCAGTGGCTGTATCACTTTAAGGATCATGCCCGTCCCCAAAAAGAAGCGCCAGTTTTATTAATATTGGATAACCATTCATCGCACATCAACCTAGAGGCATCCAATTATTGCAGACAATTGGGAATTGAAATTCTTACACTTGCTCCACACACCAGCCATAAGATCCAACCCCTAGACAGAAGTTTTTTTGGTCCTCTAAAAGCTAAATATTCTGTAGAATGTAAGCGCTGGATGAATCAACATCCTGGAAGAGCAATGACGCAGTACCAGATAGCTGGCCTTTTTAACGAGGCCTACAAACAAGTAGCAACAGTTGGGAATGCTGCATCTGGTTTTTCTGTCACTGGGATATTTTCGTTTAATGACGGCATTTTCCAAGAACATGACTTTCTGCCCGCTTCGGTAACTAACTGATGTTGAAAATATTCGTCAGCAAGAGGAGATAACCATCAACGCTGAAGAATTAAATGAAACAACCGAACTTCCTGCGAGCAATGAGGAGAAGGTAGATGACCATGTAGCTCTGATCACTATTAGCCCTTTTCCAAAAGCATCAGTTTCGCAAAAGAAAAAAAAGAAAGGCCCAAAAAGTCCTTTTAAAGAGGACTTTAAGGAAAAAATGGACGAAGAAAAAAGTAATAAAAAGAAAAAAAATAATGAATTTGCGCAGTGTTTCTCCCCAAGCGGGACAGTCTACCCTAAAAAAAGAAAATTTTAACTGAAAATATAAAACAATATTTTTGCCCACTTTGCAGTGAAAATTTTAAAAAGCGTCCGAGTGAAAATTGGATTCAGTGTTCCAAGTGTTCGGAGTGGTGGCATGAAGCATGCACATCGTACGAAACTGGAATTTTTGTGTACGATTTGTGTCAATAAACTAGTGCGTACACTCATACCTAAAGCTGCAAACACTTATTCGCGGACAAGTGTGCGCAAACTGCCTTAAAAACTTTTTTTTGTTTCATTTGAGAAATGTTTAACTGTATATTATGTTTATGTATTTATTAGGCATACCTAAGCGTAATAAATATTCTTTTTATACAATTTTGACTTTTACATTTTTTATTTTATGCGACAAAAAACACAGTTCAACAACAAGTGCGCACAGTTCCCCATCTGCCCAAAATAAAAACCAAGTAACTGGCATTTTTTAAAAAATCGGGTTTTCATTTTATCTGCACTTACTGTGTTCTTACGTACATTTTGGTATAAAAATCGTTTTAATCGGATAACAAATAACGAAGGTTAGGTCACCTAAGAAACCAAGTAACTGCACCCTATGTATGTGTTTTCAAAATAAAAACGAAGTAATTGCAATGCAGTTACTTTGTTTTTATTTGGTATTTCTGCCGCCCGGGCGCGCCCCCTCCACCAACAAAATCCGTATAATCCGTAAGCTTGCTCAGCTTAATTATTTCAGCTCAATTTTTTTTGTTTCGTGTTGCTCAGTATTTGAAAAGATTTTGGAGAGGAAGGATGTCGTTTGCCGGTCCTTACAGCAAACGTTCAAAGACGTTAGTTCAACTTGCCTTGCTTAATTGCGAGGAAAAAGAACCTATGATTATGGAACCAGAATGTAATATTGAAATAAAAGTAAGTATTTATGAAATCTATGAATAAAATTTTATGTCTTTGACCTTTCTGGTTTTTTTCTACATTTAATACATTAATAAATTTCCATAGAGTATTATTTTTTGTTTAATTTATTTTAGGATAGCAACAACATAATAATATCCAGTGATCGGTGCCGAACTATACAAAATGCTTTTGATATTAATAATAATTATTGTTCATCTTTTTTACCCGATGTTAAGTATGAAACTTCAGGTTACTTCTTGGACAACATAGAAAATAATAGGGACGAGATAAGTAGTTCCTATAGAAAAACGATGCGATGGCTGCTAAATTATGACAGTGATGCAGAAATCAGCATTTTTGATGATAGCGATCAAGACCGAACTTATTCGCCATCAAGTAGCTCAAGCATCGACGATGACGAAAATAAACCTAAAAACCGGCCGTATAAAATAAAGGTTGCTGTTTTTTATGATATAATTAGTGTTGACACTTCGTGTTAATGGTAACATATATTAAATTATAATATTGCGTGATAAATAGCTCCAATAAAAAAGAACACGAATATTTAAATCTATGAAACTGTGGTATGAAATAAGCAAATGACAAAAATAAAAAATAAAATGTAAAAGCTTTTTTAATTGTTTTGTTTTTTAAATATGAACCATAAATTTTTATTTCTAAAATTAAATTATTGTCAACATGATATTATTAATTAAGTAACATATTATTAAATAAGATATTATTAAAAATAAATATATTTCTTATGTTCATGATAAAAAAATAGGTAAATCGTTAAATATAATTATATTTTAGCAAATATTTTAATTTAAAATAATATCATTCATTTTTTTAAAATTTTTTTGTTTTTGCTTTTATTTTAGGGTCGCCAGGTAAAAGAAGTTAGTGACTCCGGAAGTAATATTTTACCAAGCATAGAAAATGAAGATGGAAAAGAAAATGTAGCTTTATCAGGTGTAGATGAAAATTTACAAGAAGATGGAACTTCAGATTCTAGTGTAACACGAAAGCAAAAAAGTGTTTTAAAAAGGAATAAACAAAGCATACTAGAGAAAGCAAAAAACAAGCACCAAATAATGCTAGACAAATGTAACGAAAAATGCAAAAAAAGTGCAGAGTGTTTACAGAAGAAATGCGGAAAAATATATGGGAAACTTTTTGGTCTTTAGACTATACTTCCCGAAGAAAATGGATGAGCAAGAATGTTACCTTGGTACCTATAAAAAGAAGGCTTGTTGATGCTAAAAGACCAAGAAAAGACTCAAGAATTTATTTATTACCATTACCTGGCGGTACAGAAGAACAAGTTTGTAGGCTAACTTTCCTGAATACACTGGGTTATAAAAATGACTCCGTTTTAACTCACTTGGTGGCATCGATAAAAATGGCACCGTGTGATAAGCTCGTAAAAGAAAGAAGAGGAATTCACCCCAAACCATACCTTGAAATTAACAAAACTCCCATCGTAGAGCACATAAACTCTTTCCATCCATGTGTTAGCCACTACAGGCGCAAAAATGCTCCAAATGTTAAGTATTTGTCACGTGAACTAAACTGTCAGTTCATGTATAAGGATTTTAAAGAAAAAAATCCAAACATTAAAATATGTTCTATAGAAACTTATAGGAAAGTCATAAAATATATGAACATAAGTTTTTATATCCTCCTGGGACCCGGACATGTTTTTGTTAAGTTAGGGTTGTGAGGCTTTTAAATATAATAAAAAATACATAAATAAACATTGTTTACTAATAACTTTTTTTATTTTTTTTCTTACTTTGACAGATACATGACGTCCATTAAAATGGACATTGGGTCTTAACCTAAACAAAAATTCCTAATATATAATTTTTTTTTTCAATAACATTTCAGTCTAAACCTATCAAAACGCAGAAAATAAATGTAAACTTAAATTTATTTGCTATGGAACTCCATGAGACAGTTTCTGTTGCCAGTAATGCACAAAAATGTGTTGCATGTATTACAAAAAAACTTGGTTTTTTTGGCACAAGAGTCATTTTTACATCTAACCGAATTTTTTAAGTCTGTGGCAATTTCTGAAGTGTTGTTTCCGTTTTCTTTCGGTGCCTAATGACGATGGCGGTGAATCGACAAAGATATTTCCCTCAGGATTTCTTCTAGTACCTACATCTCGGATGTTTTCTTGGGATTCGCTTTGTGGGTTGGGCGTATTTGTCAAAAGTTGAGTGGCAATTTCGATTTTAAAATTTAAATGTAAATTTAAATGTAGTTAAATGTTTGTTGTTTTTTGCGTGGAGGGATTTTAAATATTTTTTTATCTCTTCGATAAAAAATCCATGAGTTAGCCATTGCTAGATCAAAGAAATGACCCTTACGGTCCATTTTTTTGATCTGGCTCGAATTCTATAATAGGTAATCATTCGGTCTATCAAGTCTATTGCTCCCATACAATCGTTGTATTTAGCAACAACGTAAGGTCTTTTAACCTGAATGTATTTAGAGTCTGTCTTTTTGACCACCTTTTACACTCATCGCTAGGTTGAATTCCTAGAGCAGTAGATGCCAAAAGTACAGATTTCAGATCATACCATTGTACAACTACTATTTCGCCATATTGCCTTACAATTTGTTCCGAGCTGCCTCTACCTATCTTGGCCATCATTTTTTCCAAAGTTAAATTTGCTGCCGCTGGTACACGAGATTTCATAATGGTTCCAGTACAATATTTCTCTTGTTGACGAAGATATTCGAGAAGTGGTATTGTCGTGAAATATCTATCGCAGTACACATGACTTCCAGGAAATAATGCCCTTCCAAGGCGAACAACAGCAGAAGGTCCAACACCAAGTCGTTTTACAGAATCATCTGGAAAAGTATCTTTTTCTTGATATAATTCAAAGTCTACAACAAGACCATCAGGGGCAGCAACAACAAAATTTTTCAAGCCCTCTCGATTTGGCTTTACTCTAACGAACTGCTTCATTTTATAAGTCCCTGTAAATGGGATCATCTGTTCATCTACAGCAACCACTTCCTCCCTAGGTAGCTGCAAACACCCCTGCCATACTGCTTTTATAATAGGACGTACTTTCCAAAATTTGTCAGACCTGCGTACCTCTTCAGCGATGCTGCCATCAATGACGATATTAGTTAGTCGACGATATATAGCTGAAACTTTAGTGGTTTTTGCCCAGTACATTCTGATTTTGGGATATTTTAGACAGGACATCAAACAAACTATTCCAAAAAAATGTTTAATCTCATTAAGAGTCAATTTAAGAGATGCTCCTTTAAGTTCAACGTACCTTGCATTTGTGCAATCACACACTTTTTGGAATAACTCATCTTCAAAGTACATGGCTAAATACGATTTTGCAGTCCAATCATACCGGAGCTCTGCGCTGCATTTACTAGAGGGGCCTTCAAAATTTGGAAATGCAAAAGTATCATCTCTTCTCCAAGACTTTCCCTTTAAAGGATCCACAAATTGCTTGGCCATTTTTAAGTTTTCTCTCACGACACTAAGAGGAATTCTATCTTCTTCTTCTTCCTCCTCACTGCTGCTTACTAGTTCTTCATTAATTATTTCTTCTTCTCTCCCCATTAAATTATCCATAGTTTGAATTTCTTCTTCATCATCAGACATTTCAATGTCAGAGTCATCATTTCTAATGATTTTTATTATTTGCTCCAATTTTTCATTCTCTTCCCTTGGCCGAAGCACTATTTGATTGCCAAAAATTCCTAAAATACATTTTATGAGTTAATTTAAAATGTGCATGAGACCCAATGTCCATTTAAATGGATGCGAATAACTTAGGGTAATACAAAACTTATTTAATTTTTTTATTATTGTAATATTATTTAAATTTGTCTATTAAACGTTTGCAAATAAAAACTTTCACAAAAATCATTACAAAACGTTAAAAAATAGGCTACATACCATCATAACGAGAATTACGTGCAACCGCCATCACAACAGAAAACAAACAACTGATTTCCAGCACATGTACACAATTAAAGTCGACCCAATCGGACTGGGCGGCAGCACCGAAGTGTCCAACGTAGTGGATGCGAGGTCTAAGCTGCTTAAATAATAAATTAAGGAAACTGGAAACATAAAACTGGCATGTCCATTTAAAAGGACGCTAGGTCCCAGGAGGATATGCCCAACTCGGATAAATGTGACGACTGTCAGACTCTAGAAAACGATATAGCTGGAGCAATAACGGAGGATTCAAAGATCGAGGCCGAGGATAAACTTAGAAAACACAAAGAAAAAACAAAAGATGGAGAAAAGTCAACAACTACTGCAAATACTAGATTTTACTCCATGGATTTACAAAAAGTAATTATTTTGCCGATCTGGCCTGCGAGTAAATCCTGCTTTTTTACCAGCCGCTTGATTGGTTTTAACGAAACCTTTGCTACACTTAAACCAGACCTTAAAAACAGTAGCTATTGTATTTTTTGGCATGAAGCATTGGGTAGTCGTAAAGCGGAGTCAAAACAAAAATTACGTTTTGTACTCTTTCCTGGTGTCTCTGGTTAATTCCCCTGAAGGGCCTAAAAAAATTACTTTTAAATATTTAACTAAGGGTCACACACACATGACTGCAGATGGAATACATGGGAACATTGAAAAAAAAATTCTAAAAAAACGTAACATCTATGATTTTAAAGATTTGGTTGAAACAGCTAAGTCAGCTAGAAAAGATTTAAAAATCTTACTATTAAATGAGTTTCATGCATTTAAAAATAAAAAAAGAAGTACCAAAAAAAGCGATGACCCTATAAAAGATTTTGTTGCTCTTATGCCCGAAAATAGAAGAATTTTTTGGTTTGATTTACCAGAATCAGAAACGTCTACTGACCTAACAAGCACCAAACAATATGAAATAGAAGAAACTGATTAGTTTTGTGGAAGTGATTGCCTTAAATTTATATTCAGTTAAAGAATTTTACAGGGTTTAGTTCTTACTTAGTTCACGACAAACTAATTTTAAGTTGTAAATCAGAAGTCTTTTTTAGTATTAATTTCTACATTATCATTTACGTTTTTCTAAATGATAAACCGTGCAACTTCTCCTTTTAATTTTTTTTATTAAAATATATTTACTTTTGGAATAAACTTTTAATTTTTACTGACATTTGTTATTTTATAAAATTTAAAAAAAAAAAGTAAATATGGTTTTTATTTGTACGTATCCTAATTGATTCCTTCCTAGAATTTATAAAACAAAGGTGTAAAGGCACTTACTTGGTTTTTAAAAAAGCATTTTAAAAGACTCATGCAAAAATGCAATATAAGAAGGCAGTAACTGTAAATACTTTGTTTCTTTGTTTTATTTCAATATTAAGCAATATTCTAGAATAAAAATAAAAACAAATTTTTCGACGCCTATCTTACATTTTTGTAAAAAGAACGCAAAAAATATATGGAGTATATTCCTGTCCCCTGTGCTCAAAAGACAGCAATGTTTTTTTTTTCAAAAATATGTTTGGTTCAAGCGGTTTGATAAAAAACACAAATATTGATTTTTCCCGTTATGTAAAAAATGCAATTAGATGGTTTTTATTTTGGGCAGCCGTCTCCCAATCGACTCTACACACAAACAGTAAACAAAAAGAAAAAATATGAGGTTTACAAATTATTTTAACGTAACATGTTCGAAACGACCACCTTCTTGTCTAATGAAAGTACGTATGCGCGGGAATATAGCGTGCGGCATATCAACTTTTTCTTCATCTTGAAAAGTAAAAAAGTTATTAAGTGTTCCCTATTGTCTGTGTCACCCGGTATAACATCATATACTTTTAAATGTTTATTCAACCAATAAAAAAAGTGACATAGATTTCTCTCTCTCTTAAGTACAAGGCTCTCCTACAGATAGACTAAGCAATCCAATAACAGGAAAGCACAAAGTATCTTATGAATTTAAATACAAGTAAGCGCTTTGCCAAACATTACATTTTCACCAAACCTAACAAATACACCAAGCAATATAAACCAAACTAACTTATTTAATAGTAACTCTTATAAACAATAAAGAAGCATATATACATATGAATAATGACAATAGGGAAAAAAAGGGCAATATTTATCGTTATTTACGAAATTAGGTAGAATTTTTTAAGTATCGCTTAAATGAAGCCATACTGGAGAAAAATATCATATCATCATTCAAATTAGTTTCTTGAAAATTATTAAAACTACGGGCGCATCTGAACAATGGAGAGTTAGACAAATAGTTTGAAGAATATCTTGAGATGCTAAAGGTCGATCTATTACGCAAAATATAAGGATTAACGTTGATATGTAAATTTTCCAGACAGAAAGGGCAGTCTATTAAATTATTAATAATTTTATAAATCAATATTAAATCAAAATTGTTTCTACGACTCTCTAAGGGCTTCATACCATCAAATTTTAAGTTATCATAGTAAGTAAAAAAATGTCTCTGTCTATTAAAGCGAAAATTTACTATATTTACAAACTTTCGTTGAACTCTTTCAATTTGGTCAATATATTTGTGATACATCGGATTCCAAGCCACTGTCGCATATTCTATAGTAGGTTTAACGAACGCATTATATAATAATATTAATGATGATTGATTACTAAAACCCTTTGTAATTCGAGTTATAAAACCTAGATTTTTTAGAGCTTTCTGAACAATGTTTTCTATATGAACGTCGAAGAGCAGTCTGGAATCCAACGTCACACCTAAATCCTTAATAAACTCCACATACTTCAGGATAGTGCCCCCGAGATAGACATCACATTTGTTTTGTGTCTGAGATAGTTTTCTGCTAAAAAGTATAGAATGACATTTTTCTGGATTAATAAATAATTTATTTAAGGTACAGCACCTTTCAAAATTTGCAAGATCAGATTGCAGGGCACGAAAATCTGATACCTTCTTGATTGTTGTAAAGATTTTTAGGTCATCTGCATATGCAAGATATCTACAGGTAGAGAAACATTGACCAATGTCATTTAAAAAAATTGAGAACAAAATCGGTCCCAAATGAGAACCTTGCGGTACTCCTGAAGTTACGGTTGTACAAGAAGACTTTACTCCATTTACGACAACGTACTGAAAGCGATTTGTTAGATAACTTTTAATGAGTTTGAGCAGGGCCCCGTGCACACCGAAATTCTCCAACTTCACGAAAAGTGTAGGATGATGTACCTTATCAAAAGCCTTGGAAAAGTCAGTGTACACGGCACAAGTTTCCAGACCACTATCCATACTTTCGTTTATACTCTGAATAAATGGTATTAAGTTGGTTATTACCGATCTTTTTTGGAAAAAGCCATGTTGGTTAACATCAATAGCTTCTTTGACCTTAAAGAATAATTGTTTTAACAACAAAGATTCAAAAAGTTTACCAAAGTGACTAAGTAGGGAAATAGGCCTGTAATTCCGTACATAAGTTTTTTCTCCAGATTTAAATACTGGCACAATTTGAGCTGTTTTCCAAATATTAGGAAAAATGCCGCTGGATAAAGATTGATTATACAAAATATGCAAAGGCTCGCACAAGCTAGGACAAGACTTCAAAAAAAATGAAGGAAAACCGTCTGGACCAGGTCCCTTTTTAGGATCCATAGATATAAGTGCGGATTTAATGTCATTTATATCAATATTGTTAACTACAAAACATTCTTGACATTGACTAGGCTCAATTAAAGTTGGTGTATCAGAAGGTTCAAATACTCCACTAAAATACTTAGAAAAGAGTTCACTAATGTCAACACAATTCGAAGCTTCCTGGTCATTAAATTTCATTTTTATTGGTAAGCTTTTAGTGTTTTTTTTTGTTGTGAAAAAATGACCAGAAATATTTAACGTCTTTGACAATGTTTATTTCTGTTTTATAAATATAATCTTTGTAATCATTGCGTATATTAATCTTTACTGTTTTGCGTAAATTTGAAAAGTTGTCGTAATCAGATTGTCTTCGGTACAGTTTCCACATTTTATGTGCCTTTTGTTTATTTTTAATTAGATAGATTGTGTGTTTGGAAAACCGAAGAGGGTATTGTCCCTTATTGATCTTAATTCTAGGGATGTGGTTAATAACAATGTTATCTAAAACAGTATAAAAACATGCAATGTTAATATTTACATCTTTAGATAAAAATAATTTGTCCCAATGAGTAGAATTAATAATTTCATTGATAGTGTCGTAATTGGCATTATTAAATTTTAACTTGGTATATGAATTACTAATAATGTTTTTCTCCGATATTAAATTAACATTTATATCCAAAGACATGTGATGGCTATCTTCAGGCACAAATGGATCCATACTTTTATTTACAATAACTTTTGTAGAATTAGAAATAATAAGATCCAGAATTTTATCACGAGCATTGAAGACGTGATTAAATTGCTTTAAATTATTAAAGTAAAAAGCATCAGAAAATGCTTTGCTGCAAGGATCAGTGGCGTTGATAGGCAATAAATCCTTAACATTCGGTTTTTGTGACCATATTAAATTAGGTAGATTAAAGTCACCCATTATTAAAAAATAACTATTAATATTAGTGCTTATAATATTTTCTAGTTTAGACAAAAAGTTTAGATAGTTATTTACTGCCGCATGAGGTGGAATATAAACAGTGCATAAAAATAATTTTCTGCCCCCCTCTATAGTAACGCTCACCCATATGTCTTCGATTATTGTGTTATAATTACACCACTTAGAGACAAGTTCCGTGTGGTATACGTCACGAATCGCCAATAAGACACCGCCACCATCACTTTTGCCACTAATGTTAGCGTTCCTATCAAGTCTAAAAACATTATAGTTGTCAGGAAACAGCTCCGAGTCCAGAACGTTGGGATTTAACCAAGACTCGGTTATTGAGATACAGTCGTATAGACAGGTGCAGGCAGACTGATAAAAGTCTACTGTCTTTGTCCTAAGGCCTCTGGTGTTTTGGTAGTAAATAAAAAATTGCTGAGACGAAGTCATTAAAAAAAAGAAAAGTTGTAAGTTGGCACAAGAAATTACAAAAGTACTAATTAGAAGATATGGTTTATAGTGATGCTAGCAAGGAAGACAGAGTGTGCTCATTAATAATATTAATGGCTTTGCTATTCTCGTCCCTCTTTATGAAAACTTTCATTTGTTTCACCCAACAAAATTTGAAGTTAGAATTTTTACAAAATTCCCTAGCTTTCTTGTGAAGTTGCTTATAGTAGGGTGAAAGGTGTTCGTTAACAAATATTTTTGAGCCATGTTCAAATCCTAAGTCTGTTGCCTTTAACCCGTGATTTCTTTTCAATTTAGCGGCATTAATAAATTCGTTTCTTTTAGCTGCGGATGAGAATTTAACCACTATGTTTTTGGGTTGGGTTGAACTATTTGTACCCTTAGCATATCTGGCAACCCTATGACATGATACGATATTGTCATCTTGAATGTTACTCCCAATGAAAGAACCTAACTCCTTTACGAGAGTGAGGACGTTTTCCTGTTTCTTCTCGGGGATGCCACATAATTCAGCATTATATTTACGACTATCTTGCTGCATTAATTCAATTTGGGACCTCAAAGACATACACTCCTTACGCACTTCGATCAATTCGTGCTGCATGTTCCCCGCAGTCTTAGATAGAGTATTTACTTTCTCCATTTGGACTGAGAAATCGTCTATCTTCCCACTAAAAAAGTTTAGCGAGTCCGTAAATCCTGACTGAGCTGATTTTAAAGCTGCTACATCAGACATAATAAAGTTGACCTTTTTAAGGAGCTCCTGGAGAACCTTTTCATTGACCCCCGTAGAAGCGCCAACGACCTTGGTGTTAGTAGCAGAGCAGTCCCTGCAAAACCATTTAATTCCTGAGTCCGGTGATAAATCATTGATGGTCGCCGGAAGCCTGACGCACTTGAGATGAAACAGGCGGCCGCACTGACCTCGACAATCGATGCCCGGATTTGTTCGACTGATAACAGTAGAACAACCGGAACACGAGCCGCTAGGCATGGCGTATTGAAATAGATGATTTTAATAAGAAATATCGATTTAAATAACTTCAGTTATTGCTCACGCCCTCGCCGGAACTAATTTTTTTTTTTACAGAACTCAAACCACTGATACGATACACTGTTACGATTCGAATGATTAATTAAACAAATAAGCTGTTCTCATATTTGCGAGTATATTACACACATAATAAATAAATGAGGCGTGTTTTACAAAAACCGCACATGTCCAAAATCAACGAAATTGAGCTAGTGGCGCCAACTAGTTTAAAAATATGATGTTTTTAATATCCTAAAATAAGATTCTACAAAAACGGCACAAGTACTAAGATAGAGCTAATTGAAAATTCGATAATTCTGCAAAAAACACACATGTCCATTGTTTTTCCACCAAATACAGCATTAGTCCGTGCGACAGGATAGGACATGTGTGCTTTTTGTCGTAAAATCTCGCTGAAGCGCTCGAATTATTAGTCAGTTTATTATTGTTTTGTCTATAAACCAGAGATGTTCTTGTGATTTTTGACTGGAGGTTAGAATTTGCGTTTTCTTGCTCAAAAATTATACTTACAAAAATGCAAGATCGTGAACAAGTGTTAACTAATTGGCCTACAAAAAAGCCAAAGAAAATAAAGAAGGAGAGAGTGATCAAAGTTCGTGGTGAAGAGCACATAAATCACAAGGGCAAACGTATTTTAGCGCGTAAAACTGGCGAAGCATGCAGGTATGTTAGAGGGTATATTTTTTATAAGTGTAAAAATTCCTGTTTTTCCAAAGTTGCTGAAGAAAAAAAGAATTGCCATTCTTACCCCGTTTAAAAATATGACTGACAAAAATAATCAAGATTCTCATTTAACTGGTCTCATATCAATGAACCATATTATTAGAAGACGTCCCCGATCTGAAATAAATAAAAAAAAACTCACGGTGCTAGTTTTACTTACAAAATAAGGGTGGATGAATCTGAAATGAAAAGTGTGTAAGAAAGCTTTTCTCAGCCTATATGGCATAGATGCTCGTTTAAGACGAATTCGAGATTCCCTTATGACTACTGGAGCTTCTCCCAACGACAAAAGAGGAATACATGGAAATAGGCCAACAAAAACTCCAGATCACATTACAGGACTTATTAAAATCCATATAAAATCATTTTCCGCTAGACGCTCGCATTATTCACGTCGTAAAAATCCAAACTGTACCTATTTACCAGAATCTCTTATGTTATAGGTAGAAAAGTTTATAAAGAACCGGCTGCTCAATATGCGCATAAACCCCTTTTTCAACACAAAATCGATAGAAAATCCGGTGGCAGAGAGAAAAGACGATAGCAATATATTTTCTCTCGCTTCTTATTAAAGAAACCGCAAGAACAAAGCAGCCGCCGTACTTCGTTTCTTTGTACCTGCCGGGGATTTAAAGCCTATGACGTAGCCTGAAGGCCTACTCAGTGTCGTCTCGTACGGGAAGTGAGTTAATCGTGTTATAAAGCATTTAAAATCTGTTGTGTGTTTTTTTTTAAGTATAATAGTGAAATAGACTAGTTAGTTTTTAGTTAGACTATCAGATTTTTATTGTAAAAGGTAAGTAAAATTGGTTTAAATTATTCAATTGTCTAATAATTTAAAAAAATAAATGAAAATTAATTACTGTTAAAAATTATATTATTTAAAATATACTTTGATTTTAAGTGACAAAATAACAGGTATTTAACTAATCTTCTAATTTTTTTTTAGATGTCACCTGAGGAAGTAGGCAAACAAGGACAAATAATTCACAGCCAAGGGAGAGAGATTATTTCTAACGTGGCAGCTTTTATGAAAAAAGAAGCATAGCAAGGAATTACTTTTCCTTTGAAAAATGTTATGTGAGTGAACAATATAAATTCATATTTTATTGTAGGATGTTTTCAAATTTTAATTTTTATTGTATTGATAACTTACAATAATAGTATATAATTATTTTAGACAACGTACGTTAGCTGCCACTCGAGTATCCCAGTCAACTTACAGAAGAGTGGTCCAAGAGTCAGAAGATATAGAAAATATACCTTCCTGTTCCTTTACCAGTCCAAGGAAAAAAAGGTTAAGAAAATCTCAGAAGATTGGTAACATTACTTTGACCCAAATTAAAGATATAAAACAAATAGTGTATGATTTCTACATAGTTGAAAAAATAAGACCCACTCTAAAATGTAAGTTCAGTTGTAAAACCCAAGTAATTTAATTACCCTACATTGCAATATAACACCATAATATTTTATTATTTAGACAAAAGTGGCACCTGTTAAGTATTTTTTTAGGTTTGACATAAAATAACCATGTGGAGTATAGGGCACAAGAAGGGGCCAAAAAAAGTCTTAATTATCCAGAAATTTTCTTCCAGAATATGGACAGGATTCTCCTTAATATACATATGGAGTATATTTATTTATTTACATTTTTAAATATAAACTTATTATGTTATATTATTTTCTTTCCAGTAATACTTCAAAAGCTTCTTGATCCGGCTATTATTCAAGAGCCTATAAGTACATCAACCTTATCAAAATTGCTGAAAAAAATTCGATTTAGGTATGTGTTTAAATTATATTCAATATTTATCTTCTTATATTTACCTGCTAACCAGTTAACAGTTACCTGAAAAGTTTATCAATAGGAATTTAACTTTACAACCATTATTAGCTGTTGCGTCAAAATTAATTCTAGGGATTATATTTTATTGACTTTATAAACTTCTTATAATTTTTTGGCACATAGATAAAATAAAAAGGGTATAGGTACCTACAAATAGGAACTTATTACATTTTAGTCCATTTAATTCTAGATACCTCTCTAGATATTCTTATTTTGCAGAGTACCTGGCAGAGTACCTATCCTTTCTTTAATTTGTTAAGCTTTTTATTTTATTAAGTTACGTCTTTGCTAATTTTATTCTTAAATATCATGAGAAATTTGTTTAATACATTAATATGTTCCTTTAGATACATATAAGTTTTTTTATAGATGGACCAAAACGGAAGATAACAGAAAAGCTCTTATGGAATCTTATGACATACGATTGAAAAGGATTAAATATTTAAAGCAAATTTTAAAATATAAAGAGGAAGGCCGTAATACTGTATATACTGATGAAAGTTACATACATAGCAGTCATACAAAGGACAAAGGGTGGTTTGATAAAAGTCGACATGGAATTAGAAAACCCATTTCCAAACGACAGAGACTGATAATTCTTCATGTTGGAGGAAGAAATGGTTTCGTAAATAATGCTGAGATTACTGATTTTTCGCTCAGGTAAAATTTTTTAGTTATTTCTATATAAAGTAATATCAAAAATGATATTAAAATGTAATACGCAGAAATGATACTCTTAGTTCGGATTTGATTGGATAAGCGGGTACTTATATTATTATACTTTTCAGTCCCAGTTCCCTACCCATATTTTCACCTATAATATTTAGTCAAATTTTTACCATTATCAATATTGATATTTTGATAATTAATACCACACTGACAACTTTATACGATTATTTTAAAATCTTTTATTCTTCTCTTTTTAGGGTCAAAAAGCGGAGACTATCATGATGACATGAACCATCACAACTTCATGAAATGGCCGAAAATCAGTTATTTCTAAATTTACTACCTAATTCCGTCCTAGTATTAGACAATGCAGCTTATCACAATGTGCCTGTAGTCAAGAATGTTACATCTGGAAGTAAATAGCAGGAAATAGTTGACTGGCTCAAGGAACGTAATTTTACATTTGATGCTAAACTCACCAAGACAGAGTTATATGAAATAGTGTCTGAAAATAAAAAAAGTATCCTGTAAAAACCAAGTTGGACGACCTAATGGAAAAGCATGGACACATTGTGTTACGTTTGCCTCCATACCACCCAGAGCTTAATCCGATAGAAAAAATTTGGGCAACTGTTAAGAATTGGGTGGCAAGCAGAAATTCCACTTTTAAATTGGCGGATGTCGAAACTTTGACAAGGCAGAAATTTGCGGAAATTTCGAATGATGAGAGAATAAATATTTGCAACCATATAGACAATATAGAAAAACAATATTTCGAAAGTCATCACCTTTTTGATGAAGCATTGGATTCTTTAAAATTTACAGTAAATACAGACTCATCTGATGAAGAGATCGAATGGTCTTTATTGGATGAATCTGATTTAGGTTGTAATACACTATCTGATAGTGAATAAAAATATATAATATGTAAAATAATGAAATAAAACTTTAAGCTTATACCAATTTGTTTCTTTACACAAGTCGTTTAAAATACCTAATCCTTAAAAAAATGCGAATAAAGAATAATTTTCAGCTACCTATTTGAAGTCCTGTTTTAAAAATAATTAGCGAACTGCATCCTCCTGTAAGTAAAACTATTTTTTATTAGATTTTTTATGGGCACATCACAATGCTAAAAAATATAATTTTAACTTATCTACATTTTTTTAAACGAATCTTGGAGCAAATATATCCATTCTTAGTTGGTATTTCAACTAAATCAAACGCACTTATAATACCGCTAGCTATACCTACTAAAAATCTAGGGCTATTTAAACTCTAGTACAAATAAATATTAATAATTTCAACAATTGTGCCGCCTCCACTGTCTTTAGACCTCGACATAGTCATCTGATCCGATCGATAGAATAACGAGATGCGCGGATTTTGCCGTCTGTTGATGTCACCGGTTCTTTATAAACTTTTCTAACTATAAGGGATATGCATAGAATGTTCCTACAAAGTTATAATATAAACATACCATATAAAAGTTACTGGAAAGTATTTAAGACATATTTTAACATTAAATTTGGATTTCCAAGATCTGACACTTGTTCAGAATGTGACAAACTTGCTCAGCAACTAAACCGTACAGATCTTAGCATAGAAGAACGAAATAGATTAGAATTAGCAAGCAAGCAGAAAGCTGGAGAAGTAATGTGTATTAGTTTTGATTTTATGCAAAACTTGCCCCTTCCTCACATACCATCTAACCCTGTTTTTTATAGCCGTCAACTTTGGTATACATGACCTTGGACTGATAATGTTTGGATGTACACTTATCTTGAAAATGAAGCCAAAAAGGGTGCCAATGAAGTCACTTCGATGTTACTGCATTTCTTTAAAAACCACTTCCATAAGCGCAGTTTGGTTATTTTTAGTGACGGTTGCCCAGTGCAAAATAAAAATGCTCCATTTTTTGTACACCTTGGTCAATATTCTAAAAATCGTTGATTCAGTAGAATACATATTTCCAATGAGGGGTCATTCCTTTTTGCAAAACGATTCGGATTTTGCCCTGATAGAGAAAAAGAAAAGTCGCCTGGAGAGAGCCGAGAGACCAGAGGATTGGGATAATATCATTTTAAATGCCAGAATGAAACCTAACCAATTTAATTTGATAAAAATGAAGCAACACGATTTTTTTGATATAAAAACTGTGACCTGCAACTTTTTCCTAACAATTCCAAAACCAGCTATCAACATTAAAAAAATTAGGATTATGAAAATAACTAACCAAACATTTTTTTAAAGGATTCATACAGCGGCCCATTCAGAAGCAGTACTGTGGCCAAAGCAAATTTATCATGCAACATCCAACTGGAAAGGCTTTACAAGGAACCTCTTCCGTTTGCTTCAAATAAAGCTGAGAATTTAAGATCACTGTTACCGTTACTACATCTTGTAGCTAATAAAAACTACTATGAATGTATTCTGAATAATACTTACCCTGATAACATGGACATTA